>NW_026859232.1:0-10433 GCF_026571515.1 Ruditapes philippinarum
TTTTCCAAAATTTTTGACCACGTGATTACGAGATTGACCTTTACGAACCCATGTGCTTCCAATATTTTATAAATTACTTTTTTCAAAGATATTGAAAAAGGTGATTTACTGACTTTTGTAATCAATAAAATCATATTTAAGTATTAAAAAAAATGATGAAAAAAAATAAAATAAAAACATTATCTTGAATAAAAGTATTGAAATCATGTCGACAGAGATGTTCTAAATATAGTACACGACTCTATTCTAAACGGTTCCCTCGAATGACGTCATACGAGGTCGTCTCGCGTGGCACTTAAATGTCATGGCCGATTGTAGTCGGTGTAATTGATGTTTTACAGTTAAATAGGCAATTTTAATGACGGTATTAATATTGTGATACTTTAATTGGTATAGAACAATGTTAAAATAATTGTTTTATCGTAAAATGCACAATAATTGATTGGGTCAAGTGTATTTGCAAGGTTAAATCAACTTATTTTATTCTGGTTAGGTTACGTAACGGGTCTAATGCAGCACCAGATGAAAAACAAAAATGTTAAATAGCGGCTTATAATAAAGTTTTGGAAGCCAGAACTACTCACCTTATTGATTCCTATAGGTTTAACCAATGTTGACAAAAGATTGGTACAGACATTTTTTTCTTCCTTGACATTTGACTTTGCATCTCTGTATATACATAAGGCGCATTCACCCTCAGTATGTAGAGTGACGTGTATCACAAGTTTCTTTTCTGCACTGTTTCCATGATCACATCGGACAGACCCTGCATTAGCATTACTAAGTTTGCTGGTAAAGTGGTTGTCTTTGTGGCTAAGGCGTTTCCTTCCTTGCACGTACAGGAATCCGTCCAGAAAATATGGAAGGAATTACTAACCCGGCTGCATGTGAGTATGGACTTAAAGTGGGCACTCAAATGGTAAAACCGTTTGTTCCTCTGGTAAATCACAGCACACGAGTTTGAATTCACATAGGCGTAGTGGGGAATATTGGTATGGACCATAATATATCACAAACTTGTAGACGCCTTTTTCCAAGAACCTTATTTCAAAGCTATAACCATCTACAGTTCTTGAATTGAATACGATTTTTGATGTCAAGTCAGCTTCCTTACAACCTGAGGGACTTTCCATTTTTAAAAGTTTTTACTGTAGAGAATATTTGACAGCATTTTCTGGCGGAAAATCAAACTATATTATACAGACTCCATTTTTGTCACTTTTCAAATCACACGTTTTTTCACTTGTAAGCTTAAGACCACTAGCAAAATATCGAGGGAGAAAAAATGGCATTTTGAGGAACGTATTTACATCTTTTACAATAGCATTACTTATTAGAAGTTGCCATTCTGGTTAATATGCCCGACACTCGTAGACGAATTCTTCAGATTAAGGCATGAAGTATCGCTCTTGAAAAGTTTCAAAGATAACGTTGACACCAACATCAGCTCCATTATTCTCGATCCAGTATTATTGCTTGTGGTTGCCATAGTTGCCAAAAGGATTACACATCCAATATGGGTGTACAATTTGCCAGTCGTTTTCAACTTTCACTGCATTCCAAGTCATTTGATAGGCATAATCATCGCCTGGCTGGTAATGGCTTGTCTTACATTGCCCTGTTATAATCACACACTAGAGACCTGCCTGTCTAAAGAAATTTAATATTTTTTTATTAACAAGATTAATGATATTTGATTTCTAAGAACTTTGGCAAAAGACACTGAAAGATATCGTAAAAAATGGAAGAATTTTTATGATACCTTATAGAAATTTTTACCACCATTTATGTATTGTTTCATACATAAAAAGTCAAGATCACAATTAGAGCTCATTGCTTTACATCTCTATAATGCCAACATGTCCATCAAAAGCTTTTTTATGACCGCGTATTTTAAAACAATGCTGCACTTGCTTTAAGTATTACACCACAATTGAATAACGTGTGCCTTGTACGATTTTATGAACCTTCATGTGCTACAAATTATCGCCGTCGTCATTGTCATCGTCAATTTCATCGTTGTCATCACTTTTATCAACATAATCATTACCATTCTTATGGAAACAGAGCTTTTGCTGTTCTCCTGCTGCTTGTTTTTGAGTGTATTTCTTTACTGAAATCATAAGCACGAAACAAAGAAGGATGCAAGAATACTGAAAGTTCAATAGCAAGAATATATTTGTTTATTAAGTTTCCAATCTTTAAAACATCAAGTCACACGAGATAATGTAACGAGATAACGTCTGCAATTATGTTTTCATTGCGTCCGGGGGATTACCACGTTTCCCTTTTTATTTTATATTGTTTCTCGCATTTTGAACACAGACAGTTTTGCAATATTGACCTGAGACATTTGTATATTCGATGACCTTTTGTCGGCAATTGTCGGATTCCGAAGTATATCATATGGATTTGAAAGTATTTCATAACGTTATACATGGTTTGTTACTAACACCACACTTACAAACTAGCCTCGGTGATAAGGAGTTAAGGCTCTTGGTTTATACAGAATTTATTTTAGTTCGATTGTGAAGAAAGCTATAAGCTTATAAGCTTAAGGCTCTTAGTTTCAAAGTGTATATTGTAGGTTATCTTAATGAAACATTAATTCATTTTTTTTTAATTTGATTTTGCGAAACTGAGAAAAAAATGTCGCAAGGGGCAAGATATGGTGCATAAAAAGGGTGCAGTAAAACTGTTACCTTTCTTCTGTCAAAACATCTTTCACAATGGCAGACTTATAAGTTGGGGCATTTCAGTTCTAGTGAAACTTGCCGTTTTTCAATGGCACTAAATTGCAACACCTTCACTATAGAAAAAAATTGCATACAAAACCTTTGTACTCAACGAGCGTTCTAGCAGTAGTAGGTCTGTTGCTAGCTTTGGTAGCCAATATTTCATTTCGAATTTTTCTTACTGGTTCAAATTAATGCATCCAAGTTTCATAATTTACTGCATTTACTGCATTTGCAAATTTCTTTTTATCATATTTTGGAAGTATTTTGGTAAACTGTTTGATTATTATTTTAACTCTTTGTCCTCGTAGATTGCTGTTATCAAATTTTGATTTTAAATTTTGAATTTAGAATTAAAGCATGAACTGTTAAATCTTAGATATATTTAATATCTAATAGATTCCAAAACAATAGTGACATTTTCATTTATTTTCATAATACACATTTGAATGTATGTCTGTCTATGTGGCCTAGTGGTTTTGGCGTTCACCTACGAAGAGGCAGATAGAAGTTCGTATCCCATCTGGGTGGCTGAGGTAGCCGGTTGCTAAATGCATCCCTCACATTATATAGAAGAGAGGATTTGAGAGAAATTGTGCGTGAAAATGTGTCTCATGAGCTAATAAAACTGGCCTTTTCAATCGGGGTAAAACTATTGTAAACAAAGTCTTTACTGCTATTTCTAAAGTCACTTAGACCCTGAATTTCAACCGAAATAACCCATTTTCTAGCTTGATCTAGCTTACATTAAAATACAACTTCTGGTCAAAATCAAAGCAAAAATGAAAACGCTAGAGGGGTAACGTCAACTTTGTTTACAGACAGACGATGGACCACGGACGAAAAGAGTCTGTAAACCACAGACTTTACATTAAGCTACCATGAAAAGCTGAATAAGTGAATCTATACAAGCGTGTACATCCACAAGTAACATTAACATTTGGCCAATCAACTCAACTTTTCTCGTTTATTCGAGTTATTTTTTGAGAAAACACTAAAAATATAATGCCTTCGCGCCTTATATTTTTACGAATTTATATGACTGTGTAAAACCAAATAGCCCATACAATCAGTTAATTTATAAATGTACATGTATGTATGAATTTCAATATGGAAAACTAGAAGATTTTCTCCTATCAGTATGCTAACCGCATATATTCCATACAATTGTTTCCGTGCGGAAGACGATTGATGATTTATGTTCCAGATTGTATTCATTGTTACCAAATATAATGATACATTAATAGTGATTTTCTTTCCCTAACAACCATTATTTAAACTTACTTTTTTTCATAAATTTACGTCGCACCAGCATTGTTATGTACATCCGTATATGATTTCAATATAAAGAGATAAGATGTACACCAATAAACCTAGATAAAATAATTTCCAATGAATGATCAGCTAAGTGAGATATTATGTCAGGTAAGTGTTGATAATGTAAGCAGCACCTGCGTTTTCTCATAAAAAAATAAGCGACCAGCTGGACTCGGTAATAATTAAAAGTGTAACAAAACAGATGAATTGACTTCGTCATTCATACAAAACATTTTGATTTGTTTTCTGCTTGAAAAATAAATTTTATAAACCCACTTCCTCATTTTATATTGGAAAAACACTGCATAACTTTCAAGAAAAAAATTATGTTCGTCCTCCGCTTCAAAAATACAAAATAAAGCACACCTACTTTGTATGTATAAGCATATACTATGTTTTGAGGAATTCATTGAAAAGTAAATTGTATTTTCATACAAACGGTAATATTTGAATGTGTATGATCGAAGTCGTTTTCGAACTATACTTATTGTACATTAAAGATATTCAAGTAACAGATATAGCTTTTATTTACAAGCAAAGATTCGTTTTGAAAATTTAAAGAATTTTTTAAAGTTTTCTTCGGTATTGACCAGTGTCAGGCCAAAAATGATTCTCTTATTTGCCCGGGCCATAACTGACAGCCCGCCTTAACGGGAACCAAATAACATCAGACGAAAAAATAGGCAATTTTTGTCTACTCAGTACTTACTTGGCATTTAAGCTCTTCAAAATATTGCATGTTCGTACCTTGTAGTTGTAAGTAAAAACACGTTTTCAACGAATAAAATTTGTTTTCTGTTTCGGGAAAAGGCAAACTTCAACTGATCCTTTTAAATAGATAAATTGATGAATATTTTTTGTAAATTATCAAAATGAGAAGAAAATGTATAGAATTAGCATAGCTTTTATACTAAATTTAAATGTGTTGATGTATAACCCCATAAAACCTTTTGAAGTAATGCACCCCATGCCCCATTCCCGGGGCATTGCGCTTTGGAGGGGCGTGGAATTGAGCAGATATTGCATATTCCGGTCTGTCCCGGCACATTGTAGTTGATTTGGCTTTGACCTTCAAAATAGCCCCGTTATTTTTCCCCGCGCAAATGAAAGGGGGAAACTACACAATTTTGAAAGTTCCTAAATTAGTCTGTTCGATTACCAAAAGTATTTAAATAATGGGGAAATGTAAAGTGGTTAGATGCATAAGGTTGTTCAGTGTAAACATTCATGTTAAACAGAATTTGCGGATGTAAATGCAAATTTGTGTATGAAAAAGTTAATTCTGTTTGTAACATTACAATCATAAAATATAGTAGCTTCAGGGGGGGTGGGGCCTTTAAATTCCATAAGTGCAGAGATGTTCAAGACATTATTCAAATATGACGCAATGATATATCGCATTCTTTTATTTGTTTAATCTGTCTTAAAAGAAAAACATTGATGCAAAAGATCAAAGGGCGTCCAAGCAAGGAAAATGCAGCAAGTGAAATGAACTAGTAGACATCTGATGAAGCCCAGATATATTTTTATAAACTTTTTCAATGGTAATTGGTTTTTACCAGGAAATTTATATCATTTATGAATGGGGCAAAGACAATCATTAAACTTTGGTATGGCCATTGCGAAATTAGAATATTAAATGTTTTTTGTTTTTTTTCCAACCGGAACTTGAAATTTTATCAATATAACGATAATATTTTAAAATACAGGTCTATAACATCCAAAATAATACCCCTATACTGGTAATAAGTTTTTACTTATATTAAATAGAGGTATTTTTTTAAATATCATTAATAATTGTTTATTTGATAGAATTGTTCCCAAGTCTTTTGGAAATACAAATAATTTCAAAAAAAGGAACAAGTACTGTTAATTGATTTTTTTGGAGGTCAATCTACTATTTTGAATCTGACCCCCACCAGTGTGTTTTCATTTCCCGTCAATAAACCCATTTAAAAACTCATGTTTAAAAATTTCAAAAAGAAAATTTTTGTTAAAATGTCACAAAATTTCGGCCAAAGAATTCCACTCAAAACCATAAAAACCGTTGCCCTTTTTAAAAAAAATAAACCCCTTTTCCCAAAAAGGGCTTGCGCAAAGGGTTTTTTAGGGTTTTTAATTAAAAGTTTTCTTCTTTTGACCCGTTCCTTTTTGCACAAACGTCAAAATTTAAAACCGACATTTTAAAAATTATGAACTAGGGCAAACATTGGGCCCGGGAAAAAAAATTTTCATAAGTGCAATCAAAGGGGGCCCTTAAAAGAAAAAGGTTTGGCCCCCCGGAAAAAGGGGAATTTCAAAAACTGATAATATTATGGAAAAATAAAAATTCGTAAAAAAAGGCCACTTAAAAAGTTTTCTTTATTTTTAAAAAAGAGGGCAAATTAAATTTTTTCCCGCACAATTTTTCCTTTTTTTGGGTTAATTTTCTTCCAAAAACCCCGAAAACAAATGACCGTTTTGTTTAAAAATAAAACTACTGGGATAAAAAGATTTTGTATTTTTCAATGGGTTTTAAAACCCCATTTTTTCTTTGGGTTCCCCAGTTTTTTTTTCAAGCCCGTTTTAAAAGAGGGGGTACGCCACTTTAAAAAACCCAGAGCGAAATTAATTAGGAAAAGATAATTGGTTTGAATATGTTTTCCCTTGCAAAATTTTTCAGTTGGTTAAAAATTTTAAATTTAAATATATTTTCATTATAAAATGATGGCTTTTTTGACAGACGAAAAAGGGCCCCCAAATTCCAACTGCCCTTTCACAAAAACTGATTTCTTTCCTAAAAACGTCCCCGCTTTGGCCGGCCCTTTTTAAAGGTTTTGCGCATTATTTTCTATATATGGTGGCTGATTTTTGCCCCTTTGTGTTTTTCCCCGACCCCCCAAGAGAAAAGTTGAGAAATAAAAAGTTTAAAAATGGGCGGGGTCGCGGAAAAACACCCTAATTACGGGGGGCCCCGGGGGCAAAAAATTTTAAAAAAATAAAATTTCCCCCGCGGGGGGCCCGGGGGGAAAAAAAGAAATTAAAAGGGGGGGCGCCGGGGGGGAAATTTCATAAATTTTAAAACTTCGCCCCCCCCCCGCAATTAGCGTGTTTTGTCCCGCGACCCCGCCCAAGGGGAAAATGGGTTAACAAATTTAAAGGCCCGGGGGCGCGGGGCGAAAAAACGCCCCAATTGGGGGAGCGCGCGGCGAATTTTAAAAAATAAAAAAATTTGCCCCCCCCCCAGGCGCGGGGGAGAATTAAGAAATAAAAAGGCCGGGGGGGCCCCGGGCCCAGGTTAAAAGAAATTAAAAATGTCCCCCCCCCCCTCCCCCTTTTATAAGCCGTTTTTGTCCGCGACCCCGCCCAAGGGCCCAAAAATTTGAAAAACTTTTAAAAAATTTTTAAAAAGCGCCGGGGGGGCCCCGGGAAAGAAAAAAACGAATGGAAAAATTCCCGCCCCCCCATACTATATACCCGTGTTAAACATTTTATATCATTTTCTATTTTTTTCAAAAAAGAATTTAAAATGACCAAATTTTTCATCCCCCCAAATTTAAAAGTTTTATTTGTTAAAATAGCCCTTTATTTTTCTTTAAAATTGTTTTTGAAAACGGGAGATTGGTAGTTTGGCTTTCGATAACATAGCAGCTTTTTTAAAAAATTTCCCGGAAATTTTTGTCCCCGTTTTTGGGAAATTTTAAAAGGAGATTTTCCCGACTGAATATACCCCTTTTGAATTCCCGGGGGTCTCCAAAAGTCCAGGGGGATTTAAAGTAACCAAAAAAGTTATCTTGGGAAAAAAAAACTTAAAACGAGTGAAATTTTTTTTTTCACGATAAATAAAAAATGTATTCGGGCTACCTAAGGGAAGGGGTTTAAAAATTTTAAATTTATAGCCCCGTTTTTTTAGCCCCTTGAAAATAAAATTTATATAGGACTTTCAAAAAAAAAGTTATTATTCCCGAGCGCCCCCGTATGGGGCCGTAGGTTTAAAACTGTTACACCTCCAAAAGGGGGTTGGGTTTTCCTTCCCATCCCCCCTTTTCCAACCCCAAAAAGAATTAAATGCTACGGACTGAACAAAAAACAGAAATTTTAGAGACTAAAAAGTTTAAACCCTTTCAACAGAGCTAAGGGTTAAAAAAAAAGAGCAGACTAAACCCACCCGTACTAATTAAAAAGGAAAAAAGAATAAGGGGGAAAAGAAAACCCCAAAGAAATTAAAAAGGAGTCACCCCGGCCAAGTAAAAACCCCAAAAACCCCCCCCTACCCCCCAAAAAAAAAAGCAACCCCCAGATTTAGTACCCCCCCGACAACAAAAAAATTTAAAAGGGTTTCCCCTGCCAAAATCAATACCCCAACCCCCATAATTCTAAAAGATTTTAATTGACAGACAACAAGCACAAAACGGAACAAAAAAAAGAGATATAACCCCTCATAGTAATAATCAAACCCCAGGGCCCTCAAGGGTACAAAAAGCAAGACACCCAAAAAGAAATCAGGAAACGAGGGAAATAACTTTTTCAAGCGGGAAGGGGCTTTCCCAAAAGTAAAAAGGGAAAAAACTTAAAAATAGCATTTCGCCCAAAAAAACCAGGGCCGTACAGTTTCCCTTTAAAAAAACAAAAACATGTAATAAAACACAGAATGGCCCAAAAAAAATTATGTTAAAAAACATAAAAAAAACAATTTAAAAAAACAAGGGAATAATGATAGGGAAAAAACACAAAACAAACGGGGGTTAGATAAAATTTATATTTACCCCCTTTTAAAGCGCAAACAAAAAAAAAACTTTTAGGGGAAAAGACGCAGAACGATGAACAGGAAAAGTTTTTACCGATTAAAAGAAAAACCTTTAAAAGGCAAAGCAAAAAACGAAAATTTAAGGGGGGAACGACAAAAACGGAAAAACAACAAGCCCAAGGTCATTAACAAGAAACATACAAATTTGGGCAAAAAATAGCAAATTAAACCCCAACACACAAAAAACGCCCCACCCACGCACCCCCCGGCCCCACCACACACACCCCACAAAACACACACACAAAAAACTTAAAAAAATTTTAAAAATTTGTGAAAACAAAAAAAAAGTAAAAATAAAACAATAAAAAATTTAAAAATTTAATTTGATAAATTTTACCCTTTTTTTCGGATTGGTTTAAATGTATTTGTTTTTTTTTAAAATTTTTTCCCATTTTATTTTACACGAAAATTTTTACCCGCTACTCTTTAAGATCGTGATCGTATTTTAAAAATTTCATTTTTACCCCGAAGTTTTTTCTCAATTTTTTAAAATTCCCTTTAATTTTTATTTTTATTTAAAATTACTATGTACCAAAAAGGGAAAGGTGGTGGGGGTTTCTTCGAATTTTTTAAAATTTGAAAGGGAAAAATTTTACCCCCGTTCCCAATTTACGGAAACCCCTTTGGCCTTTTCCCTATGAATGGTTTTGATCTAAACGCCCCCGGTAAATCGACCCGAAAGATGATGAAAACAGAAAACACGAAACTACGATTTGGGGAAAACGCGAACCCCCTACGATGAAAAAAAACGACAGTTTCCTAAAGAAAAACCCCCTAAAACCGGCCAAATAAAGTGAAAGATATAAAGATAAACCCATTGTGTTTTTATCATCGCTTTCTTTCCCGGGTTTTCCATTCTAAACCCTGATTTCCCCCGGGTTTTTATCATCTACTGGTTGTGTTTTCAAACCCCTTCCTATTATCGCCCTTTTCCAAACGTATTTTCGCGTTTTTCAAAAAATCCGCACTTTTGGGGGTTTTCGGTTTTATCGTATTGTTTGCGTTTTCACCATCGTACTATTCCCCCCTTTTTAAATTTATCGGGACTTTTCCGGTTTTCACCATCGGGGGATTTCGTGAATTTTGGGGGTTTTCAAACCCTTTCTCGTTTGACTTTTCGGATTTCCAAAATTCAACACATCTAGGGTTTTTTGGGTTTCGCCGGTTTTTCCATTTGTTTCATCCCCACTTACGCGTTTTAAAAAAAAATTCCCAAAAAATTCTTTGGGGCCCCGGCCCTAACCCTTTTTCCCGTACGAAATTTTTTAAAAAGTCTGCTTTTCTGAGTGGACTTGAAACCCGCTGCTCAATCCCCGTTTTTAAACTTTTTTTAGGTTAATAAAGCTAGAAGGGGTTTGGACCGGTGGGAATTTTTAAAATTTGTTTATTTAAAAACACCAAAAATTTAAATTTAAACCCCTTAAATTCTACATGTTTCTTACCTTACCTTTTTCCTATTATTTCCAAACGTTCAATTTTTTTTCGGCTGTTTTTGAAAAGGGAATTTTTTTTCTTTTTTAAAGGGAATTGCTTTATATTTCTTTCCTATTTTATTGTCTAAATTATGGGTATTTTAAACCCCCTTCGTTGTAATT